>NW_026865966.1:0-40643 GCF_026571515.1 Ruditapes philippinarum
TGATTTGATCTTGACCGGCCGCGTGCCGTGGCGTGCACGCATCGGGAGAGTTTTGAAGAAGATTTGACCGCTCGGTTTGGTCGGTCGGAATTCTACGCTTTATGAGGGTCCATCCGCCCTTTCATGTACTAAATGCACCTTTCGCTGTCGAGTATGGACCCCGGACATGTTTTCAGTTATGGGTTTATTTTGAAGGTCAAGGTGGCAATAATTTACCTCCTGTATCAGCCAAAGATGTGAATTTTGAGCCAAAAGTAGGTCACTGTACGGCGGCTAATGAGAACCTGGATATACAATTACCTGAGACAATGTAAGCTCTGAGAAGGGCTGTTGGTGTTAAGAACAAGCCGTCAATCTATGTGCTAGGGGCTCATTTTAAGTATTTGCTTTTTTTAACTACAGTTGAAAATATTTTCCGTACTTTCACTGGTGTCTCGATGTACACTTTTTAAACGATACACAAAATTTGTACTTTTCGAATCGTAATGTCAAAGCAGAGATTAGAAAATTCAAGTTTTTTATCTATAGATACTGAATTGAATTTTCAGATTTGTTTTCATACCAATCGATGAAAATAAGTCCCGTATTTATAGAAATAAAAATGAATATCATCTTTATGGAACATGCGAGAAACATAGACCTTTTTATACGAGAGGTAACAGATGACGGTTATGTTGTTAAAAAATCTACATTCTACCGTAAAATAACATAAAATATTGTTACTATTTAAATTATTCTTTTTCTTATCCGGGAAGGATATCGCATAAAGATTAATTATTTGGCAGTTATTATGAGATACAAATAGAAATATTTAACTTGAGAAATGTCTTCTAAAGTTTGACATCTTTACGAAATGTCAGTCTCCCTTATATTATATATATATATTATGAATTTATACACGAGTTATATCCTGAGCACTTTTCTGTTACAGTTAATCCAGATGAAAATTTCAGTATAAATGGAGGTACAGATTCCATAACGGAAGCGTTTAAGACAATTTCGAAATATGCAAAAATACGTGTGAACATGAAGGTGAAATTTGTGTGTTTTTATTATTTAATCTATAAAAGCTTTGAAATGCGTTCCTCTGATTGGCTGAAATAAAAAAATAATAGGTCAATATGAGACTTTATTATATAATCTATACAAAGCTTTAAAATGCGTTTCTCTGATTGGCTAAGAGATAACTTTAAAAAAAGTAAGATATAAATACCGGAGTTTATTATATGTGATATGTGTGCCTTAATGCAAATTGCATATTTCAATAAAAGATATATACAAATTGTGTAAATCGCACATAAATAGGCACGCCGCAGACGGGACTCGAACCACGGGTATCTGGGTGGCCGATCCAGCATGCTAACCACAGCGACCGTTGCGTTTTCTTTGTGCGAATTGACCTTATATATATTTTAAGTTTTCTTTAACTTTATAATATATATATATATACATGAATTATGTACTAGGATATGACAGTTAATAAAGGCGACACTACGTTCGCGGAGATCGTTGGTGCAGGGACTTCGTACGTGAGTTATGCCAAGGCAGAGACGTGTAACTGTAACTGGGGCTGTAAACATGGAACCTTTAGTATATCTACAGAGGGAACAGGCTTCAAATTCAGCTCTTCGGTAAGATCAATAAAGACTTTTAAACATTGTGAGACTATCGTTCACAAGAAAAAACTATTAATTATAAAGAACCATTATACAATTTGTAATAAAAAAAAACATTTCTTAAATTTTAAGGATTAAGATTTTGCATGTATTATATATTTTTACACATTTTTATGATAACTTAATATTCTAATAGTTTCAAAGCAAAATTGATTATTGCTATTATTTCGGCAAATTTGGACCTTATTTTCTTAATTTTGAAATTACGTTATTAAAGATGACTCCTGTTGTAATGCTTGGTTCGTTGTCCGTCTAAGAACTTTCCTGGTTTTCGAAGAAGATTATGTTCAGCGTTTATGGTATACCATGATAATTGATGTGTGTAATTCATACTTTTCATGCTTTTTAATTTCTATATATTTTTACATATAAACAAAACATATATATAAATGTGTACATGAATACGTCAATGTAACCAGGGTCTTTCAAATAGAAAGATCCTAATGTAAGGTACACTAACTCAAATATGGCAGTTTCATGTAGATACATATATTGCAGTGTTTGCTAGATCTAATCAATCTATGACAAAACTTGAAATAATATATACAAGTAAAAGCAGTTTTACCTCGTCCGAGTATCTTTTTTCTAAAGATACATCTTGTTTTTCCTAAATTTTCATCAATTCATGTTTATCATTTTGTATATAACAAGTTGTCCGTGAGTGGATTCGGATGGCAGCCATATGTAGGACCTCTTACTAAAAACAATGACAACACGAAGATGTCGGCAACTTGCGGGGGATATTGCGGCGGTTGTGTACAAAGTGGGTCCCTCTATCTATATCATGATGAAAACACAGGTTTGTAGAAATTTATCACAGAAGAGAAATTCATTTCAAATAAAGCAGTGAACGTACATTTAAAGTGACACCATGCCCATTCAAGGTTATATAGTGACTGAACAGGTAAAAGTCAAAATAAGTGAACACTTTGCCAAATTTCTTTCAATTTCATAATTTACTTCGCATGAACACGATAAATAACTCTAATGGCCCGAGGAATTTTCTTCAAATATCCATCATAGTACAATTTATAAAAAAAGAGTTGAACAGTCTTTTTATATTTAAGGCAGATTTATATTTCATCCATAACATTTTCCATTATGGACTGTTTGTCACTTACCATTATAACAGTCAGTCGTTTGAAAAATATCGTCAATTTAACTAAACTTGACAATAAAATATGAGTATAATGTCACTTTGAACAATAAGTTGTTCCTTCATTGTTTCGAGTATTTTGAATCACAATGAGTAACAACATGACATTAAATAACTGCTTATAATAACAGCTCCTACCATTGGCCAATAAACGAAGCATTCCGTATAAGGCGACACCGCTCACTAGCTTACTGGCGTCACCATTAAACTGACATGTGAGCGTGAGTGCAACTGGGCTATCCACTTCTTGTATGTTGATGCGTGCCAAGACCACCTTTTATATTAATACTTACAATTAACTTTATATGATATCGGAGTGTGACATAGTCCTTTTGGGACATTTGTGTTAACTATGATAACCTCCGGAACAACTTGTACTTCACTTTGTGCAATCGTTTGAAAAATTCTCATTTTGTTGAGACGTTAAAATGCGTGACGAGTGACAAATTTAGATTCACATTTCTTGTAAATCTGAAGCTTACATATTTTAACTCAAATCCTAGTCAAACACTGTCTAAAGGACATGCAATTGTGTATCAGCAAAATATATCGACCTTAATTACATACCCTAACCGCTTTTGCGACTCCACAACAAGAGCACGCAATGGCGGGGCAATAGACGTCCGAATGTAAATTTATATGAGTTATCAAAAATAATCTTTCAATAAGGGTAAACACCTTATCAAGAAACTTGTCTGTAAAATGTTTTATCTTAATTATCCTTATGATATTATATCACATCTAAAGTGGAGGCATGTTTTACACTAGGTGCATGATTCATAAATCGTGTATAGAGGTCCACTAGGCAAAACATTATGCCAAATATCTAAGTTCCAGGCATTGTACTTTCACACAATTAGTCTCAGATGTGTTTTGCCATATAAGTCTAAATAAATCAAGTGACCCCTGGGCGGAGCCATAATTTAAACAAGAGGCATTAGTCATATTACATTTGTAGAAGTTAATAAGGCTACATGCTAAATATCAAAGCTCTAGACATTTTAGTTTCACACAATAAAACTCAATGTGTTTACTACGGTGTTCCGTTTGGACAATCGTGATTTTTTACTTAGTCTGTACCCGCGATACACGATGGTACGATGGTGAAAACACGATGGTACACGATGGTACGATGATGAAAACGCGATGGTACAATGATGAAATCGCGATGGCGCGATAATACGATGGTAAAAACATCGTGCCATCGCCTTTCACCATCGTACCATCGCGTTTTCACCATCGTACCATCGCGTTTTCACCATCGTACCATCGTGCATCGCGGATAAGGACGAAAGAAAAATCACGATTGTCCAAACGGAATACCGTAGTTTTCCTATATAACTCAAGTAACGCCCCGGAGCGGGGCCAATTTGAGCTCAGGAAGCCCAAACCTGTATTCTGCACATCGACTCATTATGAGCAATAGTTCTGCTAAAAAAAAATTTATAATTTCTATCGGTTCAAAAGATACAAAGCGAACACGAATTTTTGAAATTCATACATAATGACCTTGATCCTGACCTACGGAAGGTCAAGCCAGTGCTTTGCACAGCGTCTTATTAACATTTCTGCCCAAGTTGTTTCAATTTCCTTCCACCAGTTCAAAAGATTCTGACGGACGGACGAACGACCGGGTGCATAACATATATTACGCCGAAATTTCTTCGGGCGTATTTTGACGTGCGTTATACAAGCATATCGTTATAATTATAATCATTCGTTTTATCGAAAACAGTTCTTATTTGGACGTGGTCCTTGGAATATCCATATGGCTTCCTGACTTAATTCATTGAAGTTGTTGAATAAAATAATATGATTAAAATCGTTCAAAAAATCAGTATTGAACATAGCTCTACACATCAGTACCTTATATGCACTAAACAGCGACATTGCATGGAAGTTATACTTTGCCATCACTTCTTATATTTACAGTGCTTGATGAAAGCAGCGCAGTCCTCGCCAAATGTGTCTGAATCAAGGATAGTTTTTCATACCAGATGAGGATGAATCACTCTATCTTTCCACCCTACCTTTATACCCCCTCGACGGAGACATTGCTTAATGTCACAAGAATAAATAATACATAAAAAAACAGTTAAATTGTGCATAAAACTAGCACTAGCACGCAACTTTTTATCCGTGTTGTTGCATTATAGAATTGATTTCTTTTACATACAATGACTATAGCCTTCTTGTAAAGTTATTTCTCTTTTTATTTTATTTCAGGCTTACTTTCAATAATGTACAATTATAAACAAATGTTGAGTTTATAAATTTCTGTATCATTGGTTTTTGTGAGTTTATTTTTTTATTTTTTTATTTATTTATTCATTCATTCATTCATTCATTTATTCATTCATTCATTCATTCATTTATTTATTTATTTATTTATTTATTTATTTATTTATTTATTTATTTATTTATGTATTTATTTATTTATTTATTTATTTATTTATTTTGGAGGGCGGTTGGTTTTTTGTTGTTGTATATTTTTATTTCTTTTTTTTTTATTACTATGACATGACAAATAAATCTATTGCATGTAGTTATGAGTTTTTTATTTGAAAGATGAAGTACCGAAATAATTGATAGATTCCTACTCTGACCTTTAATTTGAATAACAATAGATTTAACCACAAACATTGACATGTGCACCTTTGATAAGAAATAATTATGGTGTGGTGAAAATCTTATTGTATTCACTTATCTGATAATTAGAATAAGATTGGTCAGGGATCTATGCATCAACGATACAATCCGAACATCTCGGCTATTATTCATAATAACCTTCTTATCCGAAGTTTGACGGATTTAAGTCATCCCAAAATTACTGTTATCTGGGTGACATAATTTGAAATGACGTCTATTAAAATCTGTTAGTATGACAAATCGTATACTTTCAATATCCCACACAATGAAGATCTTGAAGAGTATAATAATTTGGTAAAGCTTTATCATGATATGCCAAAAGACTTATTTGTTCAGCATTTGCTTAGGATGTATGCATCATCAGAATCTGACTTGGAACGTGTCCGTGTACAATATTTTGAAGTACTTAAACAGGAGCATGATGATTTTCCTTTTGGACTTAGCGCAGAACTAAAACGAAGAGTGTTTAGGGGAAATGGTGACCCGATATCAATCAAACTAGCCCAAGATATATTTACGATAATTTCAGTTACTCAGGGCGAAGACTACAGTTTACTCAAGGAAATGATAAGTACATCGAGACGGCGTTCGGTAGCAGTTGCTGCCCTTGATGATTACCCCACAACACCAGATAGGAGTAATTTAACAATTACTGATAAAACTTCTGTTCAAAATAAATGTCAGTGTTCGACAGAACTTGCTTTGCTCAAAGACACTGTATCGTCATTACAGGCTCAAGTTCTTCTCCTGAGTCAAAGCCTGCATGCCAGCGACCAATTACGGGCAGGACAGATGAACTTTGTGAAAGAGACGATGAACAATATCAAATGCGATATTCTGTTGACTGCACGTGCAACGTGGTGCAGAGCAGGAAGACCACGTGGTCGTACTTCACTTGAAGAGCAAGAATATAAGAAAGTGAAAACCGAATATAGAAAAACTCACAGAATGCATGTACAAAACTATCTTGCAGCACTGGATTTAAAATTGGAAAGTGACGCAGAGACTGATTCTATGGAATTTTGGAAAGAAGTTAATTCTCGTAAATCCGCAGGGAAAACATCCGGTGCAGGTATAAAATTTAACGGCGAAATATATAGAAGTCGCGAAAATCTAGTTGAACAATGGAAATTATACTTTGAAAACCTTTATAAATGTTCTGAATCCGAATACTTTGATGATAATTGGAAAGACTTTGTAGAGATGACAGTTGATGAAGTGATGACGTCATGTAGAACTGATCAAAGTGCGCATATTACGTCTGCTTGTGTAGAGGATGCTATCAAAACTCTTCCGAATGGCAAATCGGGTGGCCCAGATGGTATCGTGTACGAGCATTTACGATTAAGCAAAGAGATAATTTCCCCGATTTTAGCTATTTTATTTACGAACATGTTACGTCACGCTTTTATACCAAAAGATATGAAGAGAGGTATAATCATTACGTTACATAAAGGAGGGAACAAAAAGAAAGACGACTCTAACTGTTACAGAGCAATTACGTTATCATCCTGTATTCTTAAACTTTAAAAACTAATGCTCTTGAATAGATGTGCCGAAGACTTACAAACCAAGTTAGCGAGACAGCAATGTGGTTTTCAGCGGGGTCTTGGATGTTTAATGACTTCTTTTATGTTTCGAGAATGCATCCACTTTGCTAAAGAAAATTCCTCGAAGGTATATGTGTACTACTTGGATGGAAAACAAGCTTTTGACCATGTTTGGCATAACGGACTGTTTTACAAACTTCTTAAGTATGGTGTTGACTATACTACATTTGCATCTCTATATTCGTTGTATATGTCAATTCAGAATGTCAAGTTCGTTGTCAAGGATTGATATCTGATAGCTTTATTGTCCAACAAACAAGGCAAGGCGGTAAGAGTTCGCCATTGATGTATCTAGTCTATATCAATGAATTAATTGAAGAACTTGAGGATAGAGGCGAAGGAATGTGCATCTTCAATTTCAATGTGTGTTCTCCAACTGTAGCAGACGATATGGTACTTGTTTCGTTATCAAAAACTGGTTTAGACAAAATGTTAAGTACATGTTGGGACTATTCAAAAAAATGGAGATACTATTATAATGCAGAAAAATGTAAAGTTGTCGTGATGAATGAACAACACAAATTAATACATTGCAGACGATTTAGTATGGGGCCTTACATAATTTCTGAAACCGAAAGCTACTGTCATTTAGGTGTTATCAGTGAAAAGATTCTATCTACTAAACCTAACATTGAAAACGCATGTTCAAAGCTGAAGAAAACGTACTTCAGCATAGCCGGAAGTCTTGATGTGGGTTCTATCAGCCCTGTTACTTTAAGTAAAATATACAAATCTGTGGTGCTATCCAGAGCACTTTATGGTTGTGAAATATGGAGCTCCTATTCTAAAGACGATATACGGTTACTCGAGACTGCTCAAAACGTTTGTTTAAAACATATGCAACAGCTTCCAAGAAACGCATCTTCAAACTATACTCGTATTTGTCTTAATATTACGAGTGTTGAGACCCTGATAGAATATAGGAAACTGCAGTTCTTTGGGCAATTGTGTAGATTGTCCGGCATATTTTAAGCGAAGGAAATATTCAATTATCGTTTAACCAGATATCATAATGGATTTCCGGAACGTTTTGGTTTTATTCCTGATATATATAGGATCCTCTGCAAATATTCTCTGACTGATGTAATGTACAATTACTTACAATCGAGTTTATTTCCGAGTAAATGGCAGTGGAAAGATATTCTCGTCAAAGCAGTGCTTAAGTCGGAATACCAATATCAAATAGATTGTATTGTTTCAGCTGGACATTTGTGGGTTTGTAATAACCTTATTCGTGTTAGCCAGTGTTCGAGCCTATGGTTCGTAAGCAGGAACACTCCTTCCCTATCACATATCTGCAGAAAACTCTCAAGAAACATCGCTTTATTGGTTTCACGACAATATGAGCGTCAGTGCACAAAATGTAAACTTAATACAGAAAATATTATCCTACACCAGATCTGTTTCTGTATCAGAAATACCCGAGAACGTGAGAATTTGTGGAACATGCTTATAGACTGTCTGGGATTTACTTGGTTCCGTGAGTTAATAACAGATTGTCCTCTTGAACAATGTAAAACTATAATGGGGCTCGCCGTGAAAAATGACGAACGCATTTTCATAAATTTCTCATTAACTAAATCATTATTACGTTTATTAGATTAAATGATGTATTGACATGAATTGTGATACATTTTCGAACGTTATATGTTGTGTATATTGTAATTTGTATTTGTACCAATGAGAAATGTTTTCTGATACGTATGTCTTATCTGTAATTATGTAAGAAATAAACCATGATATATTTAATCCTCGAGTGCTAGGAAACTAAAATATAAATACTTCTATGAATAAGTAGAATATCTCATGAATTATTTATTAAAGTTTTACACTATTCAAAACTGTATAAAATCGGGTTTTCCTTTCATAATCTTTCATCATTTTTGTATAAATGAAGAAAATACTAAAATAATTAACTACAGCTTTATATTAACTATATCTTCTGTTAAGAAGAAGATATGACTTTTATTTAGCACTTTTTGCCAATTCCCCTTCATTATTTTTAAGAAATCAATAAAAGGTGTTTCCCACTTTAAAAAGCTTTAGTTTCGATTTCGTTGAAGCTATATAAAGGAGAAATGCTTACAATCATTTTAAGGATACACTTGTAGTTGCCATGTTTTTTATGTTAGATAATAGATCAATGAATTAAACACAGGTGTGAATTACTTTTGCCATAGAATAAGAGATTTGATATAGATCCCACAATATATATGATTTTTGTTTTTGTTATGATATATTTTTGTAATGTTATCGCATAATATTTAAATGGTATTATACATGTATTGTTACTGTAAATATTGTATCTGTAAATACTGTTATGCTCTTCATCTTTGGAGGAAATAAAAGTATCTATCTATCTATCTATCTCAAAATATACCACAAGCACAACTGTATTATGATGAGAATATAAATACTCATGCTAATGAAAATATTCCCACAACCTACAAATCTTTTAACAGTGTATCATCCGAAGAGGTACAATTTGTCGATTCTACCTCTACCGTTATGTTTATGGAAAATGAGCAGACGACAGAGACGGGTTTTAAACCAAATCCTCCAACATATGCAGACGCTATCTGTGTTGAGTCTTTGACAATGTCGTTTGAAAACGAGGCTCCTCTGGGATTGTCAGCTGTTCCAAGAGTAACAGAGTGTAGTAACATCGAGGCAGGGCCTCAAGACAACGATTTTGCGCCCAAAGAAAAGACTACATACACCGGAGAACGAATACCGGTGCTTGAGAGGGGTTATACGCGTGTAACACCCAGCAATGACGATTTTGAGCTTTCTACAACTAAACATACACGTCACTTCTGCTTGCTAGGTTTCCGGAGATCTGTGAATAGGAATATTCTTCACTCTTTTATCTCAAAAGGCGGATACCTGGCGAATGAGATAGGACCTTTCCAGGCTCCTACTGTGTATACTATTAGAATTTTTCCTATGAGAAGATATCGAGATAGAGTTGTCGTTCGTGTCAATGTTGCTGCAGATTTTAGTGCAGATTTACTGTTGAATGATAGGTTTTGGCCTAGTTATGTGTCATGTGAACCGTGGAAATCCAGAACATTTAGGCAGCGATCCTGGGAACATAGTTTGACACGTGTTCGCGCTGATCATTCGTGTGTTTCTAACAGAGCGCAATATAACAATCATTTTACTGATAGAAACCCCTTTGGAGTATTGGATTGTTATAGTGACTAATCAGTCTTACTTAAACCAGTGTACTATTAAAATAACATTTTTTTACAGACTACACTATGAATTTAAACATAATGACATGGAATGTTACAGGTTTAATGTCGAGTGTACCATATCTCGCAGGTATGCTTAAGCAAGGACAAATTGACTTTTGTGGATTATCTGAACATTGGTTGTTACCTGATAATGTCCATTTTCTAGATAGTATTGAGAAAGACTATAATTTCCATGCTGTGTGTGATAAGAGTAATAAATTATCCAGATCTCGATCAGGTAAAGGTGGCGTTGCCCTTTTATGGCATAAGCGTTTTGATAATATTGTAACGCCATTAAACATTGACGATGACAGAATTGTAGGTATTCAATTACAAGTTGGGTTGAACCAGTATATGTATATATTTCAAATATACCTACCATGTACTAATCATTCACTGAACTCCTTTGTAAATTACATTAATAAACTATATGATTTGTATTACATGTATTCACAATATGGTATGACTATGTTTATTGGTGACTATAATTCACAATGGAATAGCTTAACATCTCGTCACAGTTATATGCTTAAGTTTTTAACAGATTGTAACTTGATAGCTGTGAATACGTTACCAACATGTTATGGTGCCACATGTTCATATGTTTCTTATGATGATCGTTTTTCAACACTTATTGACTACTAGTATATTTGTTTACCCAATGAAGTGCTTGATCTTGTGTCTTATTGTGAGATCATGGATGATAATAGTCTAAATGTATCGAGGCACAGGCCTATTGTCATGTCTATTCATATATATGTAGAACTAAGCATGCTTACAAATTTAAGCAATAATGTGTATAATATTAATTGGAAGAAAGCATCTAATGATAGCATTGTGCAATATCAGTCTTTATTATTATCTGACAATGAATTTATTGAACTTGAATATTGTGACTTCGATAAAGATGGTATTGATCGAGCATATACAGTGATTTCCGCTAGTTTATTGAACAGTGCGTGTCACGTGTTACCACAGAAACATTTTAAGGAATACTTAAAACCCTTCTGGAATGACGAACTATCGTCCTTACACAAGAAAATGCTATTGCTACGCGAGGAATGGTGTCGCGATGGGAGACCACGTAGAAACGACAATGTATTTTACGTTAAATATAAATCATCTAAACGGGACTTTCGCAAGATGCTGAGAAAGTGCTCAGAGGATTTTCTTATTCAACAGGACAACGAGTTGGATAGAACTGCAGAAATCGATTCAACTCAATTTTGGAAACTAGTGAATTCCAGAAAACGAAAGAGTCAATGTAAAATGACTGAAGGTATAAACTTCAACGGTAAAATAATAAGAGACCGAGAACAAATTTCAAAAGAGTTGGGACTGTATTTCCAATCTTTGTATACATTTAATGAATCCCAAGAATATGATGAATATTGGAAGCAGTCAGTGACAGCGACAGTAAATGAAACACTAGGGCGTATCACAACCGATAAAACAGTACGCGTGCTTCCAGATACAGTTTCTGAGGCTATACAGACCCTGCCGGTAGGAAAAGCTTGTGGTGAGGATAATTTAGTGTACGAACATTTAATTTACTCAAAAGACATTGTTTCTAGAATTTTAGCAAATATCTTCACACATATGCTTAGGATTGGCTACATTCCAGACGATATGAAAAAAGGCGTGATTATAACCTTACATAAAGGAGGAACTAAAAGGAAGGATGATCCCAATAACTATCGTGCTATAACATTATCATCAGTAATTTTGAAAGTGTACGAGCTGGTATTGTTATCAAGATGTAAAAATACGTTACTGGAAAAACTTAGTTCTCAACAAGGTGGTTTTCAAGAGAAACTTGGTTGCTTGATGACGTCATTTCTATTACGCGAGAGCATATTGTTTGCCCGTGAAAACTCTTCTAAGTTGTACGTGTGCTATTTAGATGGACGTCAAGCCTTCGACAATGTCTGGCATTCGGGATTATTTTACAAACTGATGCAGTGTGAAGTAGACAATACAACAATAATCTCCATTGTCGAAATGTATAAACGAGTGACTAGCTATGTTAAGTATCAGGGTATCAAATCAGACAGTTTTCCCGTATTACAAGGAACTAGACAAGGAGGGAAAAGTTCGCCATTATTTTACCTCCTCTTCATTGATGGGTTGATAAAGGAATTAGAGAAGTGTGGATATGGCTTTTGTGTATATGACCTAAATGTTTCAACCCCAACTGTAGCCGATGATATGGTCCTAGTGTCATTGTCGAAATGTGGTATGGACAAAATGCTCGATATATGCTCCAATTATTCCCGTCAATGGAGATATAACTATAATGTCATGAAGTGTGGAATAATTGTTTATAACGAAAGAGATACAGAATCAAAAGATAATCGTGTGTTCAAATTAGGAAATGAAGTGATCAAAGAAACAAAAAGTTATAAACATTTAGGCATAGAGACTGAAAAAACCCTCAACACAAAGAAACCAATATTTGATGCAGGGAACAAACTTCGCGGCACTTTGCTTAGTATTCATAATACTGGCATAAATCCTCAACTTTTAAACCCAATCACCTCAAGAACTATTTATTGCTCTGTTGTCATTCCTCGTGCATTGTATGGTTGTGAACTTTGGAATAGTTACTCGTCTACAGATATGCAACAGCTGGAAATTTCTCATAGGTTTTGTGCGAAATTCATTCAGGGACTCAAACCAAGAACTCCAACAGACTTAGCCCTGAATGCAATTAACCTCAATGATATTGAAACTATCATAAATTACAGGAAGCTTCAATTTTTCGGACAACTGTGTCGTTTGCCCTGCATATATTTGGTAAAACACGTATTTATCAACAGACTGACCAAATATCTACTCTTTGATAAACAAATATTTGGATTTATCCCTGACATTTATCGCCTGCTTCAAAAGTATAATCTTGAAGAAGTATTGATAACTTTTGTGAATTGTGGTATATTTCCTTCTAAACAGTCTTGGAAATCGGTACTGATTAAAACTGTTTTACAGAGAGCGAATAATGATAGATTTGAAAGGTTGCTCTCAAAAAGGCAAGAGCTCCAACGGATTGTTCTGTCTGATAGTCCATCGCAACTATGGAAAGTGGCCCGACATAATCCGAAACAACAATATATTTGCTCCTTCTTGTTAGACTTAATTGGTACTTGTTTGACACCAAGCTATATTTCTTTATGTAAAAACTGTGAACTTTTAAACGATAGTGTTGTGGCGCATGTGATATGCTTTTGTACAAAAAACTCTGCAAGGAGAAAACAATTATGGGATGCAATAATTCAATCGAAAGGCATGGATATATTCTTATCCCTTACAACAACAACAATAGAAAGTCAGTGTTGGCGCGTTGTTCAGTTTGCTGCAGATAATGATGGGAAGATATTGCACAACTATAGTATTGCAAAATGCCTATACAAGTTGTTCAAATATATATAATTGTATTATTGTGAGACAATAACGTAACGCCTTAAACACTGATATGATTTCATAAAAACTATATCATTATCTATCTTTGTTTTTATAATTTGTTTGTTTTCCTCGGTGGAAATAATTCATCGTAATTATATAACAGTATGATAGGTATTGTAACATTGAATGTCGTCTTTTCTTAAGAGTACCTTTAAATACTCTAATAACTTAGTCATCATTTTGCTATTTCGTTTCGAGTAAAATTTTGACAGAAGTAACCGAAGAAAGATATGAATATACATGAATTCTCAAACTAAACTTTAGCAATTAAATATATCTTTTGTATCCTGTATACTTTATAATTTGATAGTCAACTTCTAGTTTTTGCAGAGTAAATACAAATATACGATGTGGTTTTTATATAAATAAAGTCTGTTACATACATTTTATGTCATAAATGAGATAAATGTAGATATCAGCATATCTCCATATATTTATTCGATCTGAAAGAATTGTATAACAAATGATGTTTGCTTAGATGTTATGATTTGTAATTTATTGTACATATGCCATGCTCTGTTATTGTTCGGTTTTGTAAATATGTTTTGCTCTTCAATATTGGAGGAATAAAAAGTATCTATCTATCTATCAGTCTTTCTTGCCCTACATGAAATGCGCTTGCGCAAAATGCAACATCCGTTACTATGGAAAAATTGTACATGTATTATAAAAAGGTCTATACTAGTAATTTAAACTAGAAAGAAACTAATGAAAAACTACAGTACAGGTTTAATATACTTAATTGATATGCTGCGTTATCTAGTTACTTCTTACTTAGGAAGGGTTACAAAATATTAAAATATATCTAGTAACGCAGGAATGGGAAAAATAACACAGGAATGGGAAAATAACGCAGGAAAATATAAAGCTAACGCAGAAATGGGAAAATAACGCAGGAATGGTGCAAAAGTAACACAGATTTGCACAATTCCATGACCGAATCGAGCACCACGGTTAGTAAATGAACCAACAATTCTTATAATAAATCAAATTGAAAGAATTGAAATAGCGCATATGATTGCTCAAACAGACATTTTATCTTCTGAATGTGATTAAAATATTGTATTGTAAGGGACTGTGAATAGTCATCAAATAGTTTACTTAAGACTTTTTTATGAATATATCAAATTAAAAAAAATCTTTATATCGCAATATCAACATTAAGTTTGGGTATTTTATTGAGAAACTATATATGTGATAATACTTAGTAGAACAATAAGATTAAAGATCCTGTAACACAATTTTTTCATGGTTTTATTTCAAAAATACAATGCTCGAATTAAGATTTGTCAATATTATAAGATCCAATAAGCATTATTTATAAAGATATTACCGAAATTAACATTTCATGTAAATAAAGGGAGGTAATTAGAAATTTATTTTCTATAAATTCTAAGTTATAAATGTTTTCCAATAAGAAATGAATGCATATGATTCATTGATTAAATATAATGTGCACAAATATTTGCAGTACACATTTTACATATTCTTCGATGTTTGAAAATTGTTTTATTTGCATAATTATATACATATATAATTTTTTGCAAGTGTGGTATACAAACAGTAACAATATTAATCACAAAACATACAGGATCTTTAAATATGTAATTCAAGTGTTCATTGATTTAATTTACCTATTTTGATGCTTTCATTTACTTTTTTTTTCTATATCACTTTTATTTACATATCTTTCAAATATCATTCGTGACTTAGTGGTTAATGTCATTGACTTCAAACCACTTGGCCTTCACCGCTGTGGGTTCGAATCCCGTCAGGGACATTGATTCTTTCATGTGAGTAAGCTGTCCAGCTAGTGGTGTGCCTGGAGATGCACCTCAGATATTCATCAGCCAGTAAAGCTGAAAAGAGACCAAAATTAATGAACTCTACTCTATTTGTGCGACTACAAAAAAATCAGACAATACAGAATGCAAATAACACAGAATTAAATGGTTTGAGTGATTTAGCACTGATTACTTAAAACATGTTACCATTCAGATATGCACAGACATTTATCAAAGATAGATTGCTAATTCTCTTACCATTTGTCCATCAAGATAAACCGGGCCTTTGTCGAGTCAGTCAGTACTATTTTCACTGTAAATCAAATTTACAATATTTATTGCTAAAGTTAGATTAATAAATGAACAAGTGACTCAATATGTCAAATTGAATTTTCTAATTAAGGAAATGCTAAAATATATATTTTTTTGAAAACTTGAACCTTGGTAAGTATCTTAAATATGAATTAATGTCATTATCTTATTTGAATAAAAACCTGTTACACACGATAAATTCCCTGCTCAATAGGAAAGTGGAAACATAAAGAGAAAACAATGTAGTTCGTTATTAGTAATTATGATCATTAAAGGATAATCACCAAAAAAGGTACAAAGCCAAGATGTGAGAGCTTTGCATCTATAAATATTCAAGCTGATAATATATCAAATGTTCTGTGTTATAGTCTGGACAAAGATGAGCATTAAAATAATAATAGGCAGTAATTACATAACTATGAAGGGAACAGTAATTGTTCTTTGGCTCTGTGAAATTTATCCTCGTATGAAGTTGTAGGTTGGTGTCTCAAATACTTACTTTAGGTATGGCCCATGTAAATTAGGCTGGAAAAATAACAAAGGGCAAATACTCTAAAATTATGAAGTGGAGAGTTGTCATTCTTGGCATTCTTCCTGAACATGATCTATCCTTAAGAGATGTTTCAAAATAATATCTATAATAATATTTATTAGTATCGCTTATCGTTCAGACAAAAAAATGCAAGAAACAAAAATAAGGATTAATTATTCAAAATAAGGAAAAGAATAGTTGATGTTCTTATGTACTGCACTCCTTTCTTATAAGAACTATTTATTTATGAAGTTTCAAGTGTTGGTATCTTGAATACTGTTTCAGGAATGATCCTGACAAAATTGTGTACAAACTGTAATAAACTTGCAAAATAAATTTAAAAACTATAAAGTGGACAATTATTATTTATATAACCTCAATTTTTCCAATAAAAAAGATCAACCAACGAAGTTCCATGTTGAAAATTTCAAATACTTTTTGAATATGATCCAGACAATATGAATTATGAATCATATTTCTGTCTCTCTTGACCCTAAAATAACCATAATCTTACACAACTACGCAGCTAGTAAAGACTTTTTGTGCAATGGAACAATTACCCCATGGGGTTTGTCCGCTATCTTTACTATTAAAATTTCACATGCATTTTCTGCAAGAAAAGCTACCAATGCAATAAAATATTCCATCTTCCTTCGGATTTATCCCCCTTTAGTGTTTTCACGTTATTTAACATTTAGTTTTATACAGAAAATGGAGACTGTTATCGCTGTTTTTACCATTTGTATTCAAATTAAAATTTGAAGCAACATCATTTGCCTACATTTAATTATTGGAATATATCATTACTTACTTCCAAAAAAAATATTTATAAAATGATTCAAGCAGTATATTGACGCAATTTTCCTTTCTTTAAAGTAGAAGTCTTTAAATAAATTGAATCAAGAAGAAATCTTAACAGATTACAGACAATGGAGGATTTATTCTACTATTATAATAACATTTTATGTTTTTTGTTAATAAAATATATTGTTGTTTTATGCCCACCGCCACTACTTTGAGGGGGTGGCAGTCACATAGTATATCCTATATTCGTCAGTCACTCCGTAGACATTTCTAGATTTTTATGTTTGTTTTTTTTTTCACTTTAAGTATCTGAAATACATGTATTGTATATTTATAAGACCTACATTTTTAAACTGTTAATTTGACTTTATAACAGCCGCCTAGGGATCAGAGCCTATCTTCATGTAATATGTCATAAATTGTTTTAACACAAATGGGACGTCTGTCTTAATTATATAATGGTTTTCACAAGAATAAGAATTATTCCATGCCACGTCAAGTGTATGGTCACGTGATCTTGTGGTCAAGTCGATAAAAAATGTAGTGATGAAAAATTAATAAATATTGAAATATTAGCGGATAAAAACAGTGTTGAAAGTTATTTTTGAATGGAATTATGATTATTTAGTTATTCAGTAAAAATCTATGGGGAAAGGAAAGCGTACACGGACTGAGAAAAGGAAAAAAAGCAGTGAAGGTGACAACAATGGACAATTATTGAAGGCGGGAAGGTATAAATCTAGCGAAAATTCAAATTCTAGTACATATTCACAATCAAAGTCAGATTCAAACGATAATTCAGTGATAGTGAGCGAGGTTTTAAATCAAACTAACGGTGTATTATATAACGTAAATAATTTGGATGATAGTGTTTTTGAATACGGAAGTGAACAACCCGTGCAACAATATAAACAAATAACAATGGCGTCCAATTCAAATCGGAGTCAAACTAGCAATGATGATCTAATGGAATATATGAAAAGACTTGATGCAAAAATAACAAACATGGATATTAAACTTCAGTCGTTGGACACACTTGAAAAGAAAGTGAGTAGTTTTGATACTGAGCTTAAAAAAATATGGACTCAAATACATGACATAAATAAAAAGAATGATGAAAGGGTTACATGTATTGAAGAAAAAACAGAAACAATGGACTTCGTGATATCACAAACAGCTAGTAAATTGTCAATGTTAGAAAAACAGAAGGAGAGCCTGCAGAACGAGGTAACATATTTACAGTCGCAATCCATGCGAAACAATTTATTGTTTACAAATATTCCTGAGGCCCCTTCAGAGAAATATGAAGACACAGAAAATATATTAAGACAATTTATGGTAAAAGAAATGAAAGTAGCTCAGGACCTCGTAGACAAAATATCATTCGAGCGAGTTCATAGAATGGGCAACAAAACCAATGGTCGCTCTCGAAACATTGTTGCCAAATTTACCCTGTTCAAGGAAAGAGAACTTGTGAGGAAACAGTGGAAAGCCCTGTCCGGTACACCATACTTTGTTAACGAACAACTCCCAAGGGAAGTAATCGACAGACGAAGGAAGCTTATACCGAGGATGAAGGAGGCGCGTGAGCAAGGTAAAACTGCATGGTTAACGTACGACACGTTATACATAGACGGCAAACCAGTTAAGGACTAGGAATTTGCGGGGGATGAACTGAAAATTATTTCTTGGAATATAAATGGTTTAAGTAAATTTAAAAGAGACAACAACGAACTTTTGGATATAATTACTAAACATGACATCATTTTTCTGTATGAAACATTTGCGTGTAAGAACAGTGTAATTGACATTTCTGGATATAAATCCCATAATTTCTATAGACAGTTCCAACACCGAAGAGCAAAAAGATCGAGTGGCGGAGTCGCAATATATTATAAAGAAACAATATCACCAGGTATTTCTGTTGTTGAGAATAGGTTCGATACATTAATTTGGGTTAAACTCGACAAATATTTTTTCCATACTGAAAGTGATATTTACTTATGTGGTGTTTATTTGTGGGGTGAGGACTCCCCAGCATATAATACTGTAAATGTGGATTTATTTGAATATATTGAAAATGATATTAACCATTTTGAATCTTTAGGAACTGTATATTTAATGGGAGACTTCAATAGTAGAGTTGGTAATAAATATGATTTTATAATCTTTGATTGTATGAATAAGTCTTTTGATGACGAGTTATATGTTCCCGATAAATTTATTGACCGGGCCTCCTTAGATAAAACCTGTAATAACTACTGTCCTAGGATGATAATTTGGTCTTAACGGTACATGGGAAAGTCCAAAAACGGGGTTATCTGGATTATTATCCGATATCGTAAAAGTAAACACTTACAAATACTATATAGTATTATTCTTACAGTATCGTTTGCGTATTACCGTTATGGCTCTGTCGGTAGATCGAAATTATTTGTAACTTTTAGAGTTTTGTTCTCATAGGTTCGAACCCCAAGTAGTGCCATTTTATAACCACAGGTTTTTCTTCTTGCTCTGTTTTTTTATCATTATAATTATTCATTTATTTTCGTTTTCCTTTTTGTTTTCTTCTTATGATATATATTTTATAGTATATATTTATTTTTTATTTCTATTCTTTTTTCTTTTTGTATTTTTTGATCACAGTGAAATAAAATATTCGATCACATATTCATGTATGCATAAAACCGGTCAAACAATTGACTGCTCTGAGGTAAAAAAAAATGTACCAGTAGTCGAACTTCTGTCTGTACGGATAAACTCATTACTGACACGGTTGCTCTACCTACTGCGCTAACAAGACATATGATAACATGTAGTTTTATTTTCATTTTTATAGATTGTGGCATTGATCTGCCTAACCTATTTTTCGCATTGTTATTGGTCTTTGTTATGTAAACAAAGGCTCAAGTTATCATCCTAGGACAGTACGGTGTAAAATTAATTGATCTATGTCGATCAACAAATCTCCGTATTGTTAACGGAAGGTTGCATAATGATTTTAATATTGGTATGTACACATACGTTTCACAAACTGGAGCATCAGTTATTGATTATGTTTTGACAAATGCAGTTAATTTTTCAAATATTACTTCTTTTGAAATACAATCTGTCAACGAATTTAGTGATCACGCTCCTGTAAGTCTATCGTTGAAAACAAACGTTTGTTTACCTGTCCGTAAAGAAAGTAGCTATGTAAAATATGTATGGGATAGTAATCTGGAAAATTCATTCAGAGCAGGATTAATCGCAAAATTACCGGAATTTAACCAACTTTTGATTGGTATTGATTGTGGTGACCGAGGTTGTGTGAACAATGTTTTAAATAACTTTACCTGCTTACTAAGGGGCGTGGCTGACCCATTTTTTGAGAAAAATTATAAACAAAAACATAACGCTTCATTCACTGATAGTTTTACTTCAAATAATGCAGACTGGTTTGATGATGAATGTAGATTGTTGAAAAACCGTTATCTAGATGCTTTGAATAATTTTAATTATTGTAAAGATGTAGAAAGTAGAGAATATTTTTGTATATGTAAAAAAGAATATAAAGATTTAACCCGTAGGAAAAAGAAATCATATATAAAGAGGAAATATTCTGAAATTGAAAAATTACGATTTAGTAAACCAAAGCAATTTTGGTCTCATTTTAAAAAAAATAAAACATCTGTTTCAGATGACATTTCTGTAGAAGATTTCAAGACATATTTTGAAAATTTATCTAACAATATTTTTGAATCAAAAAATTTAGAGTGTAAAACGTTTTGTAATGAACATGATTTTAATTCAAGTGATTGTAGGTTTGATGAGTTAGATATACCCATTACATGTGAGGAGATCCGTAAAGCTGTAAAATCCTTAAAACAAAATAAAGCTTCCGGATCAGACTGTTTATTAAATGAGTATTTTATATCGTCCATAGATATTTTATGTGGACATATATGTGATTTATTTAATATTATTTTAGAGTCAGGTTTTTTCCCAGATAAATGGACAGAGGGTGTTATTGTGCCTGTGTTCAAAAAGGGTGACTCAGGTGACGTAAAAAATTACAGGGGAATTACTCTCCTAAGTTGTTTATCTAAACTTTTTACTACTGTATTAAATACTAGAATTGAAAATTTTTGTTCAAACAATTGCATTATATCAGACTGTCAATTTGGTTTCAGGAAAGGAAAATCAACTATAGATGCCATATTTATTTTACAAAATGTAATTCAACACTATCTTAATAATAATAAAAGGTTATATGTAGGGTTTATTGATTTAAAATCTTGTTTTGATAGCATATGTAGAAACTCGCTTTGGTTGAAAATGTATAAGTGCGGCATTCAAGGTAAAATATTGCGAATCATTAGAGATATGTATAATAAAGTTAAGTCATGTGTAAGATGTTGTAATTGTTATTCTGATTTCTTTAAGTATGCCGTGGGCTTAAGACAAGGGGAGGTAATTTCACCGATACTTTTCTCCATTTTTGTAGAGGATTTAGAGTTACATTTACAAAGCAACATAAGTTCTGGTTTGTTAATTGACGACATTATATTAATCTTGTTACTTTTTGCAGATGATATGGCTATTATAGGCAAAAGTCAGGATGATTTACAAAATAGCCTTGATTTATTGTATACTTATTGTATAGAATGGGGATTAGAAGTTAATATTGAAAAAACCAAGATAATGATATTTAGAAAAAGGGGAAATATTTTTAACAATGAAAAATGGTTTTATAACGGACAAGAAATAGAAATTGTAAACCATTTTAATTATCTTGGCACAGTTTTCAGCTACACTGGTAATTTTTCGTTGCACAGGGAACATTTGATTGGTAAATCTTTAAAAGCTTTAAATATGTTATTGTATAATTGTAAAGATTTTGATTTTAAGCCTACATTATTGTGTCAGCTTTTTGATGCATTTGTTGGATCAATTTTATCATACTCTTCGGAGATTTGGGGCTGTAATAAGTCCAAAGACATAGAACGTATACACATGAAATTTTGTAAAAGAATTTTAAATGTTAGACAAAATACATGTAACGCAAGCGTATACGGAGATTTAGGTAGATATCCTCTTTTCATAAATAGATATGTTAGAATTATAAAATTTTGGTGTAAATTGTTAGTTACAGATAATATTATCTTGCAAAAGGTTTATGAACAAAGTTTATACGATTGTCATAAAGGTTGTAATAATTGGGTTACTGATGTTAAGAATATGCTTGATATGTATGGGTTTTCCGATTATTTTGTTAATATTAATAAAGTTGATTGTAAAATTTTTCCAAGATTGTTTAAACAAAGACTGTTGGATAATTATAGACAAGAATGGAATACAGCGATTGAAAACAGTTTAGTATTAGATCTTTATAAAAGTTGTAAAACAACACTATTATATGAAAATTATTTAGATATTTTACCAAAACACTATAGATTTTTTATTACAAGAATGAGAATGTCAGCTCATTCACTGAGAATTCAAACTGGAAGGTATGGTCAAAATAGATTGCCACGTAATGAAAGATATTGCCTTTGCTGTAACAATGTTGATATAGAGGACGAATACCATTTCATATTGATATGCCCATGTTTCTTAGAAATTAGAAAAAAGTTTATTAAAAAATACTACTATAAAAGGCCTTCCATGATAAAGTTTATTGAACTACTATGTAGCAATCAAAAGAATATATTATTTAATCTGGCAAAATATATAAAAGAGTCATTAAATTACAGAAATACTATTGTTAATTCTGTCAGATAAATTTGATTTATGATTATATATGTCTTTATTAAAGAATATATAAATTTCATTCAACATTTTTATGTATAGATTTTTTCTGAAGATATGTCTGCTATGTAAACATGTATATTTAATTATGTTTAAAACAGTTTATCCTCAACACTATAATATCAATTTTTGTTAATTTGAAATAACATTCTAGAATAATAACTAAAGTAACGTGACATTGTCTTTAAAGTTTGTTTTAATGCATTGGAAATTAGTATTGAAAATGTATTGTAATGTATTGCAATGTATTATCACACTATGTATGATTATGATTATGTACTATGTACAAGTCGAAATAAAATAACGTTCTGTTCTGTTCTGTTCTCAAAAAGTAAAGATTGCAGACTCCAAAATATTTTGTCCCTTAGTATTTTATTGCCTCAGATATAAAATAACACAATGTCTCAAAAACAATGTACATGTACAATACTAAACAAATAAAGAGACAGAAGCTATCATCTCTTTTCATATCACACTGGTAAAATAAAGGCAGCATATTGAAGTGTTATCTATAAACACAGGATTTATTTTCATCGAGTGAAATATGATATTTTCATACCACAAGATGAAAATAAATCCTGTATTTACAGAAAAACTTGAATTTTCTGATTTTCTATTAATTACTAGTATATACAACGTTCTCTCTCCTTTTTTGACATTTCAATATGAAAGACTTCCCCTAAAACTGTGTATTAGCTGAATTTAGAGCAAGACATCAGTGAAATTACGGAAAATTTATTTCACTGCAGAGAAAAATAAATATTTTTTACAGTAAATATACGGAAAACGAAAATACACATTTTATTTCATCAGTACATTTGT
The DNA here is from genome assembly GCF_026571515.1 of Ruditapes philippinarum. Taxonomy (NCBI): domain Eukaryota; kingdom Metazoa; phylum Mollusca; class Bivalvia; order Venerida; family Veneridae; genus Ruditapes; species Ruditapes philippinarum. The sequence continues at coordinate 23,837 of NW_026865966.1, forward strand.
TAGTACAATGTATATAATAAAACCTAAAATCTCACGAGCTAAAGTGAAGAATACACTGTAACTCATCTGGATGAGTTTAATTTGTGGTTATGAGTGTAAAATAGTTAACTTTAATACCCTTATAAAGGATCGACGTTATGTCAAATCAATTTATGATGAGTAATAAATTTGTCATCAAAATATATCAGATTTCATCTCACGTTTTCAACTAACTACAAACAACGAGAAAGTTTAGTGTTGGAAGTGTCGCTTTTTTGTTGTAATCGGATAGTAGTTAGTCAACTTTAAGATTTCGCATCATCATCAGTGTTTGTAAATTATATTCTTCAGGTAAAGAAATTTTACACTATTTGCGTTTATTTTTCAGAAGAAATTAAACTGTTTTTTACGGAAAAATTGTCAAAAAAAAAAAAATAACTAATAAGTTATAAATGTTTAAACAAGTAAACATTGTTGTATTTCATAAATCTTAGTGTCGTACTTTATAAATTTAAGTGTCGTATTATATAAACTATGTAAATCTAAGTGTAGTACTACATAAATATTAAGTGTCGCACTACATTAATCTAAGTGTCGTACTACGTAAATCTAAGTGTCGTACTATCGCAAGTCATCATTGATGTTTTCACTAACGTTTCATACCTTTTGAAGACTTTAGGAATTTGGCTAAGCCTCCATGTCATTGAAACCAGTGTAAATGCAAGCTAAAGCCTAGGTGTAAATGTCTGGAAAGAACAATGTCATGAAAAACATACATGTCCAGGGATATTAGTACCTGGAGTTTTAATCTATATTTTTATGGGTGGACCCATTATATGGGAGACATTTTAACCTCATAAAAGGTTGTTGGATTTTGATGGTTCTTGGTTCGAATCTAGCTCAATCCGGCATTTTTATTTTTAAATTGACCACTATGTTTTACAATATACCTGTGTATTAGGACACAATATAATATATTTCTCAAGGAAAAATCGTTTAATATCTTCAAAAAGAATTGAAAAGATAAATATTTCAACTTTCATACTAATTTTGAGTATAAGCACGATTTTACAATAAAATATAAGGTTGCATCATTCATAAACATTTCTCATAATTCTGAAACAATTACGTTTCCATTTTTTTCCGTTCTTATTGTTATTCATTTTTTTACATAAGAATTATAGATATACATGTATTGTTTATTATAAGAAACAATGTTGAATGTATAAAACAGTATGAATAATTTCCTTGTCTGGTAAACGCTTTGTTCTTTTTTTTTCTTAAAAATATTTAAAGGGAAGTTATGTATTAATTGTTATTTTGTATTTATCTAATTTCAGTCTATTTTTTATATTTCTTAAGTTCATGGACATTGATGTTTTTTGTTGTTGTTGTTTTATTTGGGATATGTTTATTTATCAGCTTGATAATGAAATTATAGAGACCCAGTGTATGCTCAGTTTAAGCATATGCAAGTGATGTACTAAAGACTGGACCTACTTCACGATTTCAACTTCATGAATACGCAATTTCAACTATTATTATATGAATTCATGCTTCACGAAAACACGATTCAGCTTCATGAATCCACGGTCCCTACTTCATGAATTCACCTTTGAACTTCGCTTCAACTTCACGAATTTACCTTCGTGCGTTCAAATTCAACTTAAAAATTCAACAGCATGAATTCATGATTTAAGCTTAATCAATTCTTGAAGTCATAAAATGAAAACTTGAATAAGTGAAGAGGAAATCGTGAATTTATGGAGCTGAAATCGTAATAAACGTCAATATGTGAATTTGTCGTCATGAATTAAGTTTTAACGTTACGAATTTAACTGAGAGTTTCAAACACTTTGTTTCCATAATTCACGATTTCAACTGCACGAATTTTTTTCATCGTAAATTCCGAAGATTTCAAACGCATTAATTCATGATCCTGAAATCGTGAATTTGTGAAGCTGAAATCTTGAATTCATGATGTTGAAATGACATCACCGATCTTTCATAGTAATAAGACCATTATTCATGCGAAAGCTGTGTGTTATACAGGAATTCCATTTCAATCATAAGAAGCAAACAAATACTTATGTAGGACCTAATAAACTCCAGTTTTTCGCCCTGATATAAGTATAATAATGACTACAATTCTGCTCATTATTTATGTTTATACACACTGGAGAGCTTGCTATTCTAATGTAAATGTTCATGCTGGGATTTTTCTATACAAGTGTGAATCTTTTTATCGCATTTATTCAAAAGAAACTGGATATATTTTATTTTTACTTTTTGCACTATTGTAAAGGCTAAGAGCTTGTATATTACTGCGTACATAAATAAGAGATTTGTTTAATATTGTCAATAATATGTAAAGAAAAGTGTTGAGCTATAGTTTTACAAATTTGGTTCACGCATATAGTGGAATAAAGACGGTTCAAGATACGGTGCGTACTTTTCTCTTTCAAAGTATATTTCTTAACTAACTTTCAATATATTTCTGTTTATAGGCCCCAACTCATTTATGTAAAAATATCAAATGTTATGTTTTTAGGCTATTGAACCTCAGTGGAGTCTTCTTAAAAGTATACATGTCTATTTCGGCTTATTTAATTGCACGTGTAATTTCCATTTCGACTTATTAAACGTATATATTTCTTTTTTGGCTCAAAGAACGTATTAATTTCTACTTGTAAATATAAAATAATTGGTTAGTTTATATCAAACGTCACGTGTCAGATCAGCTGACGCGAGTGCTTATGTACGTCGTAAAATAATGACGTCAACAGCATTCTATTTTTAAATCGTGCATAACTAGTCACCGATTACATTTTTATATTTAATAATCAGAATGCTAAATATATTTATATGTGGCAACGATAAATCAACTAAGCTATATAAAATGAGAAAATATATCGGCGTCTTTAATTCTCGTCACGTCACAATGATTTATTATAAACATGTTCATTTTGGAACGAATTTGCATAGTTCTAGATATGAATCTTGTTTATAGTTTTTCCAACATTTATTCTGAGCTGTTTCCAGCCATCTTGTTGCTAATTATGTTGTTTGTTTGGGGTTTAGCACGATCATTTTCTGACAGTAGTGACGAGAGACGTGCGTAAAATAACCTGGGAAAATAAAACTTCAAACATGTTTAATTACCCCAAAGAGCAATTAACTACAGGAAACAGTATTGATTCCGTTTGAATATGTTCTTTTTTCTGTTGTTTTTTTTTTTTTTTTTTTTTTTTTGCTTTTTTTCTATTATTTCTTTGATTTTCAAAGCTGCGCCAGGAGTAGAATAATTGTATATGAATATCTAGTTTAAATCATGAAAAAAATGGCTACTGATTGTTTGTTGTTTTGTTATTGGAATCATTATAGTTGGTTATTAGCACGTGTGTATAATTTATTAATCTTATTCAGGTATGAAGATGATGCAATTCGAATTCGCTGTAGAAAATAGTGCTTTAATTATTATGTCACGTTGGGTCCAATGTATTTAATATAAATTTAATAACATTTAAGTAAAATTTTAATAAAATTTAATTAGATTTATTAAAATTTGATAAAATTTTAATTTAAAAACGTAAGTACGTTTATATTTATACAGCTCCATGGTACGTTGAAAGTTCGATTGGCGATTTTATTTATCTCGATATTTTCATAAATAAAACACGTTCAAAACCATATATATAAATAAACACTAGTTATTAACGTAATTTAATCTAGACCACGACTTAAGGAGTGATTAAGTATAACGGAAGTAATTTTTGCATCATAAGAAATGTATTTGATGTCAGATAATAATTTTATATTTGTACAGTATAGGGTGTACTCTAAGAGCATACACTTATTTCCCACTTTATTTTAAAGTACGTACTTGTGTTAAGCGGGTTATTTTTATAAATAAAATGAGGCTATATTGTTGTTTATTTTATTGTATTTCGTGCATTATATAGCTAGGATAGCGGAGGTGGTCTATATAAACGGACCAAAGTGGTCGTTGAATCACTCTTAAATGATTTTATTTTTGGTGTGGTTCGTGTTCACGAAAAATAACTGAGAGAAGAAAGAAAAATGGCTTTATAAGTGGTTAGATTTGTTTTGGTGGAATATTGTCCCAGTGGGCTGTTGTCGAAGTGGGTCATTGTCGTAGTGAGCTATTGACTTTGTCCTGGTGGGCTGGTGTCGTTGTGAGCTATTGACTTTGTCCCAGTTGGCTTTTGTTGTAGTGGGTCATTGACTTTGTCCAATGGGCTATTGTCTTATCGGGCTATTGACTTTGCCCCAATGAGCTCTTGTCGTTACTTGGGCTATTGACTTTGTCCCAGGGGGCTATTGTCGTAGTGAGCTATTGACACTGCCACAGGTGTGTGCTGTTGTCGTAGTGGGCTATTGACTATGTCCTAGTAGGCTTTTGTTGTAGTGGGTTATTGACTTTGTCCAAATGAACGATTGTCTTTTTAGGCTATTGAATTTACCCCAAATGCGCTCTAGTCTTAGTGGGCTATTGAATTTATCCCAATGGGCTATTTTTGTGGTGGGCTATTTTCCCAGTGGACTATAATGTTGTTGTCGTGAGCTAAATTGACTTTGTCCCAGTGAGTTTTTTGCCTGCGATAGCGTAGCTGTATTTTGAGAATTGAGTACCGCTCTGAGAATTGAATACCGCTCAAGCCAGTGCTAATGGGCGTGAGGGATGAACATTGCACTTATTCATTATACCTCATGTACAGACTCAATCAAACCAAGTCTGCAATTTCATGTAATTTTGTTATGATTAATGCTTCCGAGGGATCACTTTGTTTCCATATTTCATTCTGCACCTTGTGCTTACATCTAATTAATGGAAGAGCCAATTAAGTTTTAAGGCAGAACAGATATATATCAATGTTTGACATTGACAGCTGTCCAACAAATCAATAAATAACTTTAGCAATTATATTTTATTTAAAGTATTCCATGTCTTTGAATATGCTTACTGTTCTAATACAAGAGGAAATTTGAAATATGTAAATTATATTTGGTAATACTATCGGGAATGGATAGCTGAAAAGTTACAAATAGTTACTCCCCTTTGAAAAATACTGGTATTATACCATTTAAAGAGTTTTGAGGAAGTTGCTCGCCTTCGAAACTAATACCGACATCTGTGGGGGAGCACCGTAAGTCTTAGAATTTATTGCAGTTAAATTTCTTTAAATATTTAATGCTATTTCCGATTAGTTTAACGCTTAACCTGCTAATGGCACCTGGTTATTCCCAGTGCTGACCAAGATAATCAACCAGTAGGCAGTAGTCTTCATGTTTTAAATGTTCCACATATGATAGAGGCCAGAATCACCCAGGTATCATACAGGTTAGCCTAATTAATTTGGCGTGAACGGTTTGATCCATTTTACAGACTTTTTTTTCTTACTGTCAAACCGTTGGAAAAAGACAGCCCCCGTCCAAAATTATCTCGGTGTCTCTTTGACAAGTCTAATTAGTTGGACTACATGGTTCATTCTATAATGTTTGCCATTTTCAGAGTACAGAACAAAAATAAAATAAAGTAATATTTTGTCATCAAATCCTTTTGAAATTGAAAGTTAAACTTTTCAGTGACCTTTTTATATATATTTCCGTTCATAAACATTATTAGTTTTAAATTACACAGCTTTAACATTAACTAGTTGGTTGACCTTGTCATTACCAAAACATTTTTTAAAACCGATTTGTGTAGAAATATTTAGATATAAATGCCGAACAATAAGGATCATATTTAAAACAACTACATTAAGTATTACAATAATCACTTTCTTTATTCATAACCCATATAGTTATATATTTACAACAAGGTTTTCATGTTGTGTCATTACCGCAACTTTAAACAGTTAGATAATTAGTTTGTATTTACAAATTTCGCTACTATGGACTTAAAATAAAATCCTTAAGTTCCCTGATACTTAAGAGTTAAATAGCTTAGTTTTCTGAAGACATCTTTGACTAATTTGTGAAAAATAACCAAAAACAATGATGTTGTGGAAGTGACATCAATGTTTCGGAAATGACAAAAATATGGCATCAGAAATAAAGAAATAAAATCAATGAGGAAACTAGTTATTTGATTTGTATATATGTTTAAAATGTAAAAAAATATAACTACTTTAAAACTCACTATGTTTTATTAACTTATTAAATCATGAACAAAACAATTCATCAATTTTTAAACGTTATAAACGGTCATTCACACATCAACTTTCTTTTAGTTTTAGTTTCCAGAAATCTTGACTTATAAGTTCATTTTAAGCACAATTGCATCCCAGACTCTTTTGTCTATCGCACGGTGTCTACTTGTAACAAGTTCTGGTTCGCCCTCCAGCATAGTAACCATCTTGTTGTGGCCATACCAAATAACATCAGGAACCATTGGCCAGAAAAAACGATTGGTGCCAATCCGGTGTATAGCAGGCACCTCCAAACTTGTATCATCAACATCCAGTATCTTTCCAGGATATGGGCAACTGTCATAACTGACAACACAATATCTGTCAACTAGCGACTCATCAAATGATGCTGGCAGTTGAAGTATGTTCTCCTGTTTAAATACATTTATAAGAAATTAAATATGTTAGAATTTTTTACTTTATCATCAAAGTGAAATGCCATGCATATTCAAATTGAAGTAGCAAATTTTTAATCAGAATAAAATTGTATGGTAAAAAGTATTTCTTTCTATTTTAGATCCAGTACAGTACGGCGATGTTTTTTATTTTTCATTTAAATTTTCTATTTTAACGTAATCTTTAAACAATGAACAAGTTTAACTATGTTTTAAATTATTATTTGAAAGAATATGACTCATACCTGTACCGGTGAATTATCTTCATTGTTCTGTGGATGCGCTGTATTATCAGGGTTCTTAAATTATAAATATTGTCATTTAGTATATATATATAAAGCAAATGTGACTCCATCATTATGATAAATTATTTATTGATTGTAATGTCATTGAATTAAATTTACATTAAACTTAGAAGAGATGTTTTTATGTCTTCAAAAAAAAAGACCAAATTAAATAGCACCATAAAATGTTGTTTTTTTCTCGTTTTTTTTTTTTTAAATTCAATGCTCTAAATTATGCCGTAAAAAATGTTGAGCATGTCTATTGACCAATTATTAAAATTAAATTGATATGACATTCAAATAAATTCCATTTTACCTGGAGACAGAATGTTGTTGTTACTGGGTCAAAACAAGTACAATTATCCCGACAGAAACAACTCAGTGGTCTTGATGCTATACAACCAGTATCTTTAATGACAACCTGTATAAAACATCATTGGTTATCAACAAGAAGACAAATGGAAATTGTTGTAATGTCCGTTTATTAATGAACAATAATTAATAGAAATTAAATCAAGTGCGTTCATACAATGAAGTAAGAATAAAACACGACTAGTGTTCAGCACAAGATATAAATTTATTCTGTAAACCCTTAACATGTGATCTTAGATATTAACTAGAAAATACTGATCATGCACAAACAAGCATTATACGTACAAAGGTCAGTTCAAGTTCATCATGTGTGATGATACTACAGAAGTTATCTTTAAAAGTTATTTCTTGTAATTTATTATCATAAACATTTGTAAAATTTTGTAAATAAAGATACTTTTGACACTTTCGGTTTTTTTGTTTATTTGTATTTTTAACATATTTCAGGTCATATTACATGTATCATTCAAAAATTCATAAAAATGCCATTCTTAAAGTACCTGGTGGATTTTCATTGTATCTCGAACAGAAATAATAGTAGAAGGAATCTTGCGCTCTATATTTGTTATGTCTTCATCTTTTACTTCAAAAGCCGAAACACTTGTTTTCAACATCAACAGTCCTGAAAATGTAAAGTTTCATGTGTATTACTAATGATGATAAATCGCTAGTACATGTAATTGACAAAAAAAAAGGAATTTAATGTGGACATTATCTAAAAATACGACGTTCTTTTGATTTTTTTTCTTCTTTATGTTTCTTTTTATACATATAAAAAAACTGTTACTGAATAAAAATAAATTATAGTCTTATATTCTTACTAGTATTTTTACTTTGCATAATAATGAATGTCAATTATAATATGCAGTGCATATTGTTATATATAAATGTCATTTGTTCTCAAGTTAATTTACCTTCAATAAGATCGGCAGAGCATGTGATGTCTCGTCTGTACGTATTTACCAGAGTATCAGCCGCTCTTTTAACTACCGCTCCTATCCCATCAGGAGCACCCTTTCCGTGCCCTGCCTCCATGAAGTTCCACGAACCACCTTCAGGGATATAAAGTTCTTTTGGTTTTGTTGAAAATAGATAGAAATTTGCTCTACAGCGATGTTGCGTAGTTGGTCCATCTGATATGACATGTAGTTTATTGATCAAAGGATACTTCTCTTTGATAAACTTAATTGGCGGTTCTAAGTGAGCCCAAATGGCAGCTGGACCATGGCTAAGATTGTCAGATATTGTGACAAATGGAAGTGTTGTATCATGCACATATGCAACGCCTGTGTGTATCGAGATTTGTTTTTTAGAAAGCCCGAAATGGACACTTTGAATTTCTTCTTGATATTTACATTGATAGTTTTCAGAAAAATCGACATGTAAAATAAGTTCATTTTCTTTGCATGTCTCTTTAAGTTTTTTCAGCATGATAAATTGATGGTTGATATTAAATTGGTGTCTTGCTAGCCTTTCTATGTCCAATTGGAGGTCATCAACAAGTGTTGTCAGTGTCCCAGATTCATTTTCTTTAAGTGTAACATTATGCTTTGAAAGTACAGTTTCTCCATTACTGCATTTTTCTTTTTCTATTCTTCTTGACTTCCATATTTTCCAGTTCACTATTTTACCTGGGTTTATACCGTCACTTCCGATGGCAGATTTAATATGTAGATCTTTGCATCGAGAACATTCTCTGTACATACAAGCTTTGTTTTTCATATCGCATGTTATATCTTGGATAAGTTTTGCAAGATCTTTATGCTGTAGTACATTTTCACTGTACAGCTTGTTTACTTTAAGGGTCGGATTTTCATGCACTTTGCACAAACAGGTTTGACGGTCTTTTTCAGATGCTTGAATGATCCAAAAAGGCTTCATTTTCGCAAATAGACTGTAGCTTATTTTAGATTTACTTTCAAAAATGAATTTCTGATGCAAATTTTTCAAGGAATCATTCAGAAGTCGAATTTGTTTTTTTATTTTCTGTCTCGTTTTTGTACATCGTTTCCCAGCTTTAATCCTTGTGTTGTCATCCCTTTCAAAGAAGGCAGTAATCTTTGTTTTCAGAGCACATTTAATTCGGCGGTATGGTTTTTCTCTCTGTCGTATCCTTGTTTCTGTTATTCCAGTTTCCTTTGCAGCATATGAACCTATCTTATATTTCTTCAGCACCGTTTCTCTGAATATCAGTTTTTTTACAATGCGCTTCTCTTGTGTATTTGTACCTGAATATCTCTGCTTCATGTTTCTTACAAGAAGAAAATAAAGAGATAATGCACGTGTAGTCGTCTGCTTCTGTTTCATAACATGTTCTTCCTTTTGTTCAATTTCATCCTTGTTTGATTTGATTAATCTGAAATAGCGTTTCTTATATTTGTTCTTCAGCCTTCGTTCCTTATTAAGCATTATTCGAAGTTTAAATTGATCCCTGTAAGCTTTTGATCTGTTACGGTTCTTCTTTTTTCGCCCACTCAACCTGTTGCGTTCATGAATTCTATTTGGCTGTTCTGGGAAGAAATGATCTGGTGATGTTGGTGGCGTAATTGTTTCTCCCATGGCTTTTTTTATCCGTTTATCTTTTTCACGTTTTGACCTTTGATTTTCCTTCCAGTGACGTCTCTGTTTTCGTTGGTCTCTGTCTGACATCTCATTGATAGTTTTTAATTCACCTGTTTTTTTTCTCTTTTGATATCTTTCTCTCTCCCGTTGTTTGTAGAGTTCGTGCTTTGTGGGATCCTCCTTCTGTCTTTTTCGCCACAATGCTGATCTTTCTTTGCTTGTGAGAGGCATTCCTGTAACTGTTTCCGAAATAAATGTCGCTGTTCTTTCTTTACTTCTAATGTATCTCTGAGTTCAATGATACTGTCATGAAAAGAATCTGAGACCTCCAGCCTACTGACTTCAAGAAGATATTTTTCTGTCTTTGCAATAAAATTGTCGAGATTATTGATAAGTTCTTTTACATGAATGATGCTTTGGTCTATATCTGAAATGAAAGATTGTTCAATATTTTAATATGTCATCACCGAAACGGGACTTAGTATATATCTTGTCACTATTTGTTGCTAAACAAATCCAAAAAGAAGTGTTTAGTTCACAACAAGATAACTGTTCATTTCGTGAATTTTGAAATAAGATTTAATCAACCTTCACATCTACAAAATATCGGTCTGTTATAAAGATCTACAAAGGTTATATGTTATAATATTAGTTTCTTCATATTATTGATTTTTTTTATCCTTTTAATGTAGCTCAAGATATTTTCATTGAAAGACAAGTGCATTTACAGATTTTTTAAGGTAATGTTTCTTTAAAATATTTGTTTTCTTTAAAAAGTCTCGAAAATTCATTCAAAAGAAAACAAATGTCATTACCGAAACAATAACGTCATTACCGCAATATTTTGTCCGTTTCGGAAATGACAGTTTCGGTAATGACATTATCCTATAAAATGATAAAAAGCGTCTATATGATCAGCATATGTTATGTTAAATTAGTACCAAGGCATCATTTAAGTATATGTTATGTTTTTGTCTCTGACAAATTAGATTTTACACAAAAACAAATTTCAGAATTGGCATTAGGAAATGACTATGCAAAAACATACGGCCAAATAAAGTAAACTTACCCGCAGCGTTGTGTAGTTCTTCCATTTGTTGGAGAGAAATGGCCGCGTTTAAAATTTCGCGCCGTACACAACTTTTAATGACGTAATCAACTGTTTATGTTATATTGTTTATTACTCGGATTTCAGTATTATACGGGGAAGTTTCGGAAATGACATAGAACTTGGTGACAAAATTTTCAAGTAAAATTTTGATTTTGCTGACTGATATAATGTTTAATAAATAAATTGTAATTAATGTACTATAATTTAATTTAATGTTATGAATATGTTTTTATGAATGTAAAAGAATATTTGAAAATAAATTAATTACATATAATTATCTCCGCCTCGGGTGACAATTGTATAAATGATAACAGGCAATGCAAAATTCATGATTTTTTTTAATAAATGAAGTGACATTTTTCTTTATCAGGAAATTAAAAAAATTATGTATGATTTATATCATATATGTAATTTTCTTAATTTATTTCAAATAAATGACTGAAAACTGACATTTTCATGTGGGTGACAAGAATTTGGCAAACATTATAGAATGAACCACATACAGGTTAGCGCAACAAATTGTGCGCCAGGGTTTTTTTTTATTATATAGCCGATGGTAGTACTGCACTGTACTGTTTCTTTTTTTGAATGAATGATTGACAGTAACAATGAACCAAGTATAAATTTATGTTTGCTGTTGCAACATTAAATAAGGGCTGAGATAATCTTTAAAAAATAGGTTAATGTAGGGTCCTTTGGTTTCAAATACCCTAGTTATTGCCTTCTTGTGTTTTTTAATTATCATGTAATACTGTAATCCAATTATACTATGTTATTATGGTAAATGTAAAATCTTTTTTATGTAACAAATAACTTTGCAATCATATAACCCTCTGGTAAATTTTTAAGATTAATTTTCCCTCCCTAAGGCCAATATAATTTAATTGTCAGATTCTTATCGCAAGAAATGTAGATTATACTAGGCTGTTAAAATATTTACATGTTTTTACAAGTTTGATTAAATCATTCAACATAAATTATGATGGAAAACAGGTGCGAGGGGGAAGCAACTGAAAATTCCAGTTTAAATGGAGAAAAATTATATGTACTGTATATAATTATTCATTAGACTTTAAAAAAAAAATTGAGGTATTGTGACAGCCATGTCAGTAACTTTGTATAAACATGTGCTTTCAGTTCTATTTTCCAATTCCAGTGATACAATTAGTTTTCATGCACCTTTATGCAGTTCTGTTGGTACATGAATCTCAGCATTTATATATTTTAATTTTGAAATCCAAAAATTTTGAATGGACTGTTACAAATTCAAAGCTGGACAGATACATTAAACAAATTCAGCAGTTTATGATGGTTGATTAAAGTTAATATTACATTAGTGTAAAAGGTTAATTAATTACAATTGTTATACACAAGCAAGCCGGTGGAATGGTGTTATAATAAAAGATTAAGGGGCTGGGTTAAGAGTGTTTCAGTAAGAAGATTAGTGGTATAACAGGAAAAGGTTAAGCTTACTAGCTTGATCTATGATTAAATGGGGATTAGGATAAGGAAAATTTATTTGTTGGTTCTGAGACATTTAAAAAGTGGTTCTGTTATTAAGTTTTCTTGGTGAGATAAATGAGTCTACCTCCACTCAAACAAAAGATTTTTGGACATGAAACTTTCTTGTTAATTTGCCTTTAGTTGTCTGTTGCCTGACCTCAGCAGAGCCTTTTGTTAAGTCAGATACACAACACTGTTCAAGGCCATATGAAATATACATTATTACAGGCGCAACAGGCACAAATAGAACCACAGACATATACCATAGTAAACTAGCATGTAAGAAAGAAAGAATTAAAAGGGTTCAAACTTCTAACTGCTAGTAGCATGTTTTAATTAAGTCGGCCACCTTTTTGCAAACTTACTGATATTTGAACTTTACCTCTTGACAAACTAACTGATATTTGAACTTCACCACTTGGCAAACTTACTGATATTTGAACTTTACCTCTTGGCAAACTTATTGATATTTGAACTTCACCAATTGGCAAATTTACTGATGTTTGAACTTTACCACTTGGTAAACTTACTGATATTTGAACTTTACCGCTTGGAAAACTTACTTATGTTTACACTTTATCGCTTGGCAAATTTACTGATGTTTGAACTTTACCACTTGGAAAACTTACTGATATTTGACTTACCACTTGGAAAACATACTGATATTTGAACTTCACCACTTGGCAAACTTACTGATGTTTACACTTTACCACTTGGTAAAACTTACTGATATTTGAACTTTACCACTTGGCAAACTAACTGATATTTGAACTTCACCACTTGGCAAACTAACTGATATTTACACTTTACCACTTGGCAAACTAACTGATATTTGAACTTCACCACTTGGCATACACTTTACCTCTTGGCAAACTAACTGATATTTGAACTTCACCACTTGGCAAACTTACTGATGTTTACACTTTACCACTTGGCAAACTAACTGCTATTTGAACTTCACCACTTGGCAAACTGACTGATATTTGAACTTTACCACTTGGTAAACTTACTGCTATTTGAACTTCACCATTTGGCAAACTTACTGATATTTGAACTTTACCACTTGGTAAACTTACTGCTATTTGAACTCTACCACTTGGTTAACTTACTGATATTTGAACTTAACTACTTGGAAAACTTACTGATGTTTACACTTTACCACTTGGCAAACTAACTGATATTTGAACTTTACCACTTGGTAAACTTACTTATATTTGAACTTCACCACTTGGTAAACTTACTGATATTTGAACTTCACCACTTGGCAAACTTACTGATGTTTACACTTTACCACTTGGCAAACTAACTGCTATTTGAACTTCACCACTTGGTTAACTTACTGATATTTGAACTCTACCACTTGGTTAACTTACTGATATTTGAACTTTACTACTTGGAAAACTTACTAATATTTGAACTTTACCACTTGGCAAACTTATTGATATTTGAACTTTTCCACTTGGCAAACTACCGTATAAGTACTTATTTCTGCGGGCTTAAAATGTGATTTTGGTTAAAATAAGGGGTTTTAAATTTCTGCGTATCTTATTTCTGCGGTATCATCATTATCGCATTAATGTTTTTTTTATTTCTGCGTTTCAATTCAGATATTTTTACAAAATTAACCTATACAAAGAGACAACATTTCAAGATTTGTTGATGTAACATGTACATTACTTCTGGTAAACATGCAGACGACTTCACTGCGGCCTTTCCTTGTTGATCTTGTTTATCATATTTTATAATGTGTGTTCATCGTAATCTCCATGTATCGGTTTAATGTAAATAAACAAAAATCAACAACGGCAATGACAACAATTAATTGTAATACTGCATGTATATAAATATGAAGTGTGAAAAATAAACAATCGTAAAATCGCACGTAGACACAATATATTGTACAAATACAAAAAGGGTATGTTTATTGCACCCGTCAAAGAATAATAGTTTTATTTTAAAGTAAATCAAACTTACGATGAGTGCAAATCATACAAACATGATATTTTTTAAACAAAATGAACAAGTAAAGTAACTTTTTTTCTTATAGTTTATTCACATAACTGACGGATTCATAAAGAAAAATTCCCATCTACAAAAGCTGATAACGGTACATAGTAATGTAATTATACAATACAGGTAGTTGACATATTGCGACATACATGTAGACATAGTGAAAGGCTTATTTTTTCTGCGGTTTTTAAATCTGCGGTGTCGTAATAGACCGCAGAAATAGCAGAAATAAAGTTCCCGCAGAAAAAAGTACTTATACGGTAACTGATATTTGAACTTCACCACTTGGCAAATTTACTGATATTTGAACTTTACCACTTGGCAAACTTACTGATATTTGAATTTTAACACATACTTAAACTTTACCACTCTGCCAACTTGCTCATACCACTCTTGCAACCTACTCATATTTAAACTTTACCACTCTGCCAACTTATTAAAACACTTAAACTTTACCTCTCTGTGGACTTACTAATACTTACCACTCTGTACTTAAACTTTACCACTCTGCCAACTTACTCATACTTTAACTTTACTATTCATTACTGATGTTTTAACATAACCATTTTGCTTTGTATTTAACCTCTTGCCTGACTTACTGATGTTCTTAAACAGAACAAGGGACAACATATAATTTATGTATTAACAATGCGCACAATTATTTCCTTGTGTTTGACCTTGATTAAAAATTTTCCTTAATGTTAAAATAGAATGTGTAGTCGCAATATATAAGCTGATTTATGTTTATTGATATCAAACCATTTCACTGGTAATGAATACACGTTATAAAGTATTAAATTTTCTATTTGATTAAATTTGAAAAGGAAAAAAAAAGTTTGGCATCTGATTTTGTTATTCAAGGATAATGTTACGCTTGGCTGGTCATTGCATGAATGAATGAATGAAATCTTCTGAATGAATTTAACTGCTGAAATTTACATGGTAAAGTAAAACCTTAAAGATATATTTCTATGGTATATTTTGGTATATTTCGTTAATTTGATGTGACATAAAGACTGTACTGATTTCTTCAGCATTGGACAAGAAAATTTGAAAATCTTGTGTTTATTTTGGTATCTCAAGTACAATAACTATTGGAGGAGTGATTTATGGGGAAACAAATATCAGATTTATTGGCGTGGCCTAGAGATGAACTGGTCACATGGGCAGGCAGAGTATTATTAGTAATAGAGTGTTTATATTTATTGTGGGTAGTAGTGGTTAATATTTAAAACATAGGGATTTTTTCACACTGAAGGATATAACAGCCTTTTATACACAGGTACTTAAAATCATTTTCTATTTTATTTTTTTTTAGTGATAAATAATTTATGATTAATATAAATTATAACAATTTTTTTAACAAAATGATTTATTTCCTTTAGATTTCAGTTGGATTACAATTATAAAGTTATAAAAATCCAACAGAAAAATTCTTTTAATTTGTAAGTTTGTAAGTAACAAAAGTGCATTGTTACACTCCTGAAGAAAAAAAAACATCTCAATTTATACCTTAAAGTTTGCTATAAACACGTTACTTATTTCGTCAAATCAAATCAAATGAAAATTTATTCATTGTCGGTATATATATAATTATATATATACATATAACATTTCACAAAACATTAGCTAAAGGGACTTCAGGGAACAGGTTTTATAGTACTGCTAGACCTGTTACTGTCGCATGTCAAAATAAAAACGACATAATAATATAATACTGAAGCCAGAACTAACAAAACATAAGCTATGTATAGCTTTTGACCGGAATAAATTTTTTATTTTTGCGAATGTTTATTACTACTGTCAACTTACAACATGAAATTAAACCCTAGACACTTTGTTTACATCAATATTCATTCAGAATATAAAAAGAAAAAGTAATATTTGTGATATAAGATCTGAGGTATTTTGTTTATCAAGGGTGTGTGATGACTAAACTAGAGTAAAATTGTTGTGGTAAAAAAAAACAAGTCAGTAGTTAGTAGTCATAATGGTGATTAACTGTTAAACATCTCAATTGTAATATGACACTATATTAGCAATTTTTCACTTTATAGAACAGAGTGGCCTATAAAAGGCTTTTTCCCCAAAAAAGAAATTTTCTTTAAACACATTCAGTTTGTCCAACATTTTTAGTTAAACTAGCGTTTTTTCTAGCATAATACATGTAGCAATTTTAGCGATAAATTTTTCCAAAATCTAGAGGCTATTTTAGGCCTCTTGAGTAAAACCATTGAGTATAAATAACTATGTTATAATACTAAGTGTGAGTCAAAATAATTTGATGTATTTAGTCAGGAATGTTTATCTTCTTACTGAGAAAGAGGCCTTAAACCATGCTAAGATCTGGAGGGGTTGGGGGAGGTTGGGAGGTTATTA